>NC_074665.1:19366119-19398619 GCF_029448725.1 Salvelinus fontinalis
TTTAGCTGAGGATTTTTCTAGAATAGTGGCCAATTCGTTGATGTAAATATTGAAGAGTGCACGGCTCAGATTGCAACCCTGGCGAAGGCCCCGCCCCTGGTTAAAGAATTCTGTTATTTTCTTTCCTATTTTGATGCTGCACGTATTGCCAGTATACATTGTTCTGGTACACGTTTACCGTCAGAAACCTGTTTTCCTGGTCCATTTCGCTGTCCTCAAAAATGTGTATTTGCCTTCCCTTGCAGATGCCTTTCTTTGTTGAATAGCTGAAATTCCAGGCAATAGCATGGTCTGTGTAAAATAACACGTTTGTAACAGTCCTGTTTTATGAGCGGTCTACAAACAAAGTTTGTAGAATTCTATGTTTAAAATTGATTCTTCCCTTCTCTGATTTCGATTTCTGATGGAAATTAAAAAAGGTGGCGAAAGTCTGCTGCTAGCTCCAACCAGTAAACAGTTGGAGCTAGCCAGTAAGCTAGCTGACAAATTTGAATTTAGCTAGCTGGCACGATTTAAGATTGACAGAGTGTGAGTTAAAATACCAATCTTCCTCCTGTGTTGATCTTCAGTTGTATAAATTGATTACCTCTATGTTTTGCTAATTTGTATGTTTTTAATCTCACTCTTAACAGCTGTCTGTCTCTCTCTCTCTCCCCCTAAAGACAGCTTTTTGGAGTCTTGTACTCTCTCTGCAGTTCCTGCCTATTCAGTAACTGTCACACACCATTGGTGAGGTGACCCTCCTCAAATATTGATGAGGGAGAAGTGTGTTCTCTCACTCCAACAGTCCAATAATCCTATTTAAGGCTGTGGATTTCTCTGTTGTGTGTCCCAGAATATGGTCATATTTTGAGGGTTGTTTCACTCTTAACAGCTGTGTCCATCAATTTAAACAAATATTGATGAGAGAGGGAAAAGGGTGCCCTCTCCCTCACACTGTCCAAAAAACACTTTCTAATGCTGTGGACTTCTCTGGTGTGCGTTGGTACATGTGTGTGTGACTCCCAATAGTTGGGTCACATTTTGAGGGTGGTTTCACTCCGACAGCTGTGGTCATGAAGCGAAACATGAAAGCAGCTTTACAGGCTGCTTTTAAATGAAGTCCAGATTGGGGAGGCATGAAATAATAGATTTAAACTAGCTCAGGACCTCAAATCCCATCAGTCCCTGAGATATTTCCAGTCATATAACAAGTGGAGTGGTACAAGATGGAATGGTTATACTGGGTCACAAAATGTTAGTTTTTAAAAACCGTTTGACCAGATCTACCTCCACTGTCTCCTCCGGGAACTCGAGACGACCAGACTTGTCTAAGTCAGGACGTACAATGAAGGTTGGGTCACGTGTTGAGATGTGTTATCTGCTGATGGATAGAATTCTCTATTACGCTATTCATACTGATATTGCCATGGCCGAGTATTTAGGCCAGCATAGTATTGGTTAAATTCCATCTACTTATCGATTCAATAGAAAAGTTAGAAATCTGTGTGGAGGAAATAATCAAGCTCATATCTGCCCCGTTGAGCAGCGTTCTCATAAATGTGCAGCTGTATGAAAGAAAAGGCCTTGTTTACAAGGTCTTCACAGATTGCATTTGTGGAACTCTGCTCTGCCATTGTACTCTGCCTGCCGGTTGGAGAAGCCACTCCATTGTGAGAATAAAAATGAACCCTGCAATATGAAATGAATGTTTGCAAAAAGGCCAAAACGCATAGACAGAAAGTAGTACACTCTAAAAAAGATACACACAAGCTATTGAAGAGGAAATAACAAGGCTACTCTCTAAACCAGGTTGTGGACTTCTTTTGAATAGGATGCTCGAATGAAATCATGGGGAGGGTGGTTGGGCCTAGTAGAAGTGGTATAAAGATACTCAGTGTGCCAGCCAAGCTGTCTTGCATCAATTGAGGAAGGACAGCTAAAGTGTACCGGATCCAGAACAAAGAACACACATCTCATAGTGTAGGCCTATCTGGCCATCCGGCTCAAAGGACCAGAATTCTCCAAAGACCGGAATTGGGTGAAATGGAGTTCAATGAAAGCCTCTGCTGGCGGGAGGGCCTTTCAAGATGTGTTTCTAGATCGGTTTCATGGGTACAAGCTAGGCATGGGTGATATACAGTATGTACTGTATACCGGGGTGTTTAGACATACCAACAGTCCTTGTTGCCTAAATTGTTTTGTGCTAAGTAAATAAATAATATTACATTGATTTATTTTTTGGGAATGGCGTTCATCGTGTGCACTTCCAGTAATACTGTATACCCCGGTATGGTACAGAAACGCTATGACGGTATGAAAATATGCATACCGCCCAACCCTAGTACAAGCGTGAGATCTTAAAGGGACAGCACCCAATTGTCATTCAGAGCTCAAACTCGGGTGAGCCTTTTAATACTTATACCATCACTTGAATAATGTTTACATACTGCTTTACTAAATTCATATGTATATATTCTATTCTACTGTATTTTAGTCAATGCCAGTCTAACATTGCTCGTCCTAATATTGATACATTTCTTAATTCCATTATTTTACTTTTAGATTTGTGTGTATTGTTGTGAATTGTTAGATATTACTGCACTGTTGGAGCTAGGAACACATGCATTTAGCTACACCAGCAATAACAACTGCTAAATATGTCTGTATTGATGTGATTAAACTATTTAAAGTGCAGCCAATACTTTATGCTGTGAATTACTTACTTTGAGAGATCACATTTATTCGCCAATTACATTTACACACAAATCCGGGATACTCAAATTAGTATGATATTTTATGTTTGGTATGGTTACATAAGACAAATGGTTATTTAAGTATAACGTGAATGTCTAGAAGCCCAAAGGTTGAGAGTTTGAATCTCATCATGGACAACTTTAGCATTTTAGCTTATTAGCAACTTACCTTTGAAGATCTTCATCTTTTTGCAATCCCAAAGGTCCCAGTTACACAATGAATGGTCGTTTTGTTCGATAAAGTCCTTATTTATATCCCAAAAATGTCTGTTTATTTGGCGCGTTTGATTCAGAAATACACCTGTTCCAACTCGTCCAACAAGCCTACAAGGGAATGTAAAAAGTTACCTGTAAACTTGGTCCAAACATTTCAAACAACGTTTCTAATCCAACCTCATGTACCCTAATATGTAAATAATCGATCAAATTTAAGACGGAATAAACTGTTTTCAATACCCAAGAAAAACGAGGAGCGCGCACCAAAAGACTAGAGTCCTTCTGAGTGACACTTAGAAAGAATACGAATACTTCATAAATGTAAAAAAAAAAAAAACATAGAACAATTCTAAAGCCTGTTGACATCTAGTGGAAGCCATAGGAACTGCAATCTGGGTCCTAATAATTAGGCTTTCCCATAAAGCATTGGAAGGTCCAATGATATCAAAAAATTATTCCTGGATGGATTGTCCTTGGGTTTTGCCTGCTATACTGTTATACTCAGACATTATTTTAACAGTTTTAGAAACTTTAGAGTTTTCTATCCAATACTACCATGCATATGCATATCCTAGCTTCTGGGCCTGAGTAACAGGCAGTTTAATTTGGGCACCTCAGTCATCCAAACTTCCGGATACTGCCCCCTAGCCTTAAAAAGTTAACCTAATTCCTAAAATTAACCTTAACCCCTTACCTGGCTAACATTAGCCACATAGCTAGAATTGGTAACATATCATACCTTTTGCAAATCCGTAACATATATAGTAGGTTTTTCAAATTCGTAACATATTGTGCATTTCGCAAATTCGTAACATATAATACGCATTTTAATTCGTAGCATACACTACATGACCAAAAGTATGTGGACACCTGCTCGTCAAACATCTCATTCCAAAATCACAAGCATTAATATGGAGTTGGTCACCCATTTGCTGTTATAACAGCCTACACTCTGCTGGGAAGATGTTGGAACATTGCTGCAGGGATTTGCTTCCATTCAGCCACTAGCATTACTGAGGTTGGGCACTGATGTTGGGCAATTAGGCCTGGCTCGCAGTCAGTGTTCCAGTTCATCCCAAAGGTGTTCGATGGGGTTGAGGTCAGGGCTCTGTGCAGGTCAGTCAAGTTCTTCCACACCGATCTCGACAAAGCCTTTCTGTATGAACCTCGCTTTGTGCACAGGGACATTTTCACAAAGTTGGCAGCACAATTGGGATTAGCCCTGCACTTTGACTTGGCCATTCCAAAGCTTCAAATTTGTTGCCTTTTAACCATATTCATGTAGACTTGATTGTGTGTTTATGATCATTGTCTTGCTGCATGACCCAGCTGCGCTTTAGCTCACAGACGGCTGGCCTGACATTCTCCTGTAGAATTCTCCGATACAGAGCAGAATTCATTGTTCCTTCTATTAAGGCAAGTCGTCCAGGTCCTGAGGCAGCAAAGCATCCCCAAACCATCACACTACCACCACCATGCTTTACCGTTGGTATGAGGTTCTTACTGTGGAATGCAGTGTTTGGTTTTCACCAGGCATAACGGGACCCATGTCGTCCAAATAGTTATACCTTTGACTCATTTGTCCATAGAACATTATTCCAAGAGTCTTGAATATCATCCAGGTGCTTTCTGGCTAACTTGAGTCAACTTGTTGCAGCTTCAACAACACAGACAGGGTAATAAACACTGTTGATGTTTTGTGGTGGTCACAGCAGCAGGGAGGAGAGAAAAACAACGGGTGCTAGTCAGACTGTCACAGGCTGTATTTTTTAAATAAATGATCCCGGCCCTGCACAATCAAATCAATTGCGGTCGTTCTCCCTCTAGTAATTTGTGTGTCTAATTATTTCAACAAACAATGCGCTTAAAGCATCAGACAAGTTCAGTGGATATAGTTGATTTGATTTAAAACGCATAGGATGGGTTTTTATATATATATATATATATATACATACACACACACACACACACAGAAAAATGCCAATTTTAAAAATGTTGACCAATTGATTGGTCGAAGGAGCAGACGGCTCTCGGTCGACAAAGATTTTTTTTGGTCAGAGACAACCTGACAATACTGTATGTTGTGAGTTACTTTAGCCTTTAACCAAATCTCTCTAACTGTTACCCCAGCGTGAGTTTTTGTTTTATGCGTGTGATGTCAGAATGCATTCACTGTTCCCAAATGTGATTGTCACGCAGCAGGACAGTTAACCCACGCTGCCCTCAAACCAAGGCATGCCTGCTAATTATCTATAGGCTATGTTTCAACTTGTCAATTTCTAAATTGTATTTTCCAACAGCAGATTGAATTGGGGTGTTTTCCAACGCCTCATTAATTTACATAGAAGTAGCCAATTTCCCTGTTACAGATCGTTTACGTTTGAGACATTACTGAGCAGGACAAGCACAACATTTTTCCTCCCTGGCAGATTTTCCGGGTGGCTCCCGCGTTGCCTTCACTACTAATAATAACATTTAACGTGTGCGTTCCAATCAAAGTAAGTGGCTTATTACGTTATCATTAGTTTCTGTATATTGTGTTGTTTTTACTGTAGCACACCGTATGTATGTATGTATGTATGTATGTATGTATGTATGTATGTACAGTTGAAGTCGGAAGTTTACATACACCTTAGCCAAATACATTTAAACTCAGTTTTTCACAACTCCTGACATTTAATCCTAGTAACAATTCCCTGGCTCACCACTTTATTTAAAGAATGTGAAATGTCAGAATGATTTCAGTTTTGATTTCTTTCATCACATTCCCTGTGGGTCAGAAGTTTACATACGCTCAATTAGTATTTGCCTTTAATTTGTTTAATTGTAGCATTGCCTTTAAATTGTTTAACTTGGTTCAAACATGTTGTGTAGCTTTCCATAAGCTTCCCACAATAAGTTGGGTAAATTTTGGTCCATTCCTCCTGACAGAGATGGTGTAACTGAGTCAGGTTTGTAGGCCTCCTTGCTCGCACATGCTTTTTCAGTTCTGCCCACAAATTTTCTATAGGATTGAGGTCAGGGCTTTGTGATGGCCACTCCAATACCTTGACTTTGCTGTCCTTAAGCCATTTTGCAACAACTTTGGAAGTATGCTTGGGGTCATTGTCCATTTGGAAGACCCATTTGCGACCAAGCTTTCACTTCCTGATTGATGTCTTGAGATGTTGCTTCAATATATCCACATCATTTTCCCTCATGATGCTATCTATTTTGTGAAGTGCACCAGTCCCTTTTGCAGCAAATCACCCCCACAACATGATGCTGCCACCCCCGTGCTTCACGGTTGGGATGGTGTTCTTCAGCTTGCAAGCCTCTCCCTTTTTCCTCCAAACATAACAATGGTCATTATGGCCAAACAGTTCTATTTTTGTTTAATCGGACCAGAGGACATTTCTCCAAAACGGACGATCTTTGTCCCCATGTGCAGTTGCAAACCGTAGTCTGGCTTTTTTATGGCGGTTTTGGAGCATTGGGTTCTTCCTTGATGAGCGGCCTTTCAGGTTATGTCGATATATGACTCATTTTACTGTGGATATAGATACTTTTGTACCTGTTTCCTCCAGCATCTTCACAAGGTCCTTTGCTGTTGTTCTGGGATTGATTTGCACTTTTTGCACCAAAGAATGTTCATCTCTAGGAGACAGAACTCGTTTCCTTCCTGAGCGGTATGATGGCTGCGTGGTCCCATGGTGTTTATACTTGCGTATTATTGTTTGTACAGATGAATGTGGTACCTTCAGACATTTGAAAATTGCTCCCAAGGATGAATCAGACTTGTGGAGGTCTATGATTTTTTTCTGAGGTCTTGGCTGATTTCTTTGGATTCCCTATGATGTCAAGCAAAGAGGCACTGAGTTTGAAGGTAGGTCTTGAAATACATCCACAGGCACATCTCCAATTGACTCAAATTATGTCCATTAGCCTATCAGAAGCTTTTAAAGCCATGACACAATTTTCTGGAATTTTCCAAGCTGTTTAAAGACACAGTCAACTTAGTCTATGTAAATTTCTAACCCACTGGAATTGTGATACAGTGAAATAATCTGTCTGTAAACAATTGTTGGAAAAATGACTTGTGCTGTTTCATTCACATGTTTTCAAGTCCTGGTGACGAATCAGGCATTCCGATTATTGTAGAGATTGTAATGGACACATACTGTATGTGTGTAAAATACATTTTTAAAGGTTGTACTGATTATGATGAGTTTATGCTAAGCTAATGGCCAGCTATGTGTGGCGCCATGTTTGTTGGCATCATACAATGCATTCTGGTGTCACGTAAACGTCTGTCAGACCAACGTTGTTATAACAACACCAGGTGAAGGGATGGTTCACGCATCTTTCGTGTAAACTTCCAGAAGTGAATGATGGTAGACAACACACCCCCTTCAACCTGCATACTCCAAACAGACCCAACTCATCTTGTAACCTCTTATCTTTAGTTGACGCGAAAAAACAAACATGGCGGTGCGCACAAACTTCCCATTGTCGGATTACTTTCGATTTTTGTGTTTTACTAAATTATTTCTATCACTGGTGAGGTCACTCATTATATGAGGAATTGTAAATAGTCATTACTATTAGCTAATTCCTATTATGGTTTCTGTCAGCCTAGAGCTAGTTAAATATGACCGCTTGTGTTAGGTTACTCTTTCCTCAGCGTTATGACTACTGTAGCCTACATTGTCCGGTTTGAGAATTGTGTTACGCTGTCGCTACTTCTGTCAATGTCTGAACATTTGCATCCAAAACTAACTGCTCACATTGTGGACATAACATTGTATAAACTGTGTTTGTGCTAAATATTTCTGTGGCCAGCTCAAACGCAGACTGTTGCGTCAATAGTAACTGGACATTCTAAATAAGTGTTCTAATCACGCCTGTTTGAGCGTATCACTGCAGGGACCACTGTAGAATGTGTTTGTGTGTTCGTACGGGTCAAAGGGTTGAGAGCTATATCAGTGAGATGCTTCAAGTACCAGGCAGTTCCACATAGAGGTTGAGTGTCTGTCTGTAGCTCTGATGAGAAGTGAGCAAGCCGCCAGCGATAGGGCTGCTTATGGGATCCGAGATCCCTAAAACTGTAGCGAACTTAAACCTTGGCCATTGATCTCTCCTCCGAGCTCCTGTGTTGTTTTTTTTTATAGCAGAAGATAAGGCTGTAATGTCTTGCTATGGATGGATGGGCGTCTGCCATGGGGAAATGTCATTTCCCAGGAGCGCTGTGCTGTGACTAAGCCCTAAGAGAAGGCAGGGGGCCAGAGGAAAAGGAAAATGGGCCAGAAGATAACCTCACTGTTTATGGACTACAGAGACAGACCGATTCTCTCATGGCCAAGGATTGGTTGTTGTTTCTCTCTCTCTCTCGCTCTCACTTGAAGTTCTTCCATCCCACCATTTGTCTAAAATGTGCTTCTCTTCGATAGAATTTTCTCACTCCGGCAGATATATTCCTGTATCCTAGTTTTTTGTTAAATAAGTAACCATTTTCAACCTATTTCTTGAGGGTCATTAATTTGAAAAAAGGCCCAAGCAATTTATTTTCACATTTTGTTTACCTTTTGTTGCTAAAGATTTGAACATATTGATTTAAACTTGTACCTTGGCTTTGACTTGCCGTTTTAATGTATATAAAAAATGGCATAGATTGGCTCTTTCAAAAGAAAACTGTCTCACTCTAATGGAAGTAGTTTTAGCCCATACATTATTGAACAAGAGAGCAGTTTATGTTTTTGTATAATAAATTACCAAGGAATTCGGTCTTTCAATCTCGTTCTTCAATTACATCTTTCCCTTTTGAAGGAGATGAACTTCACTTTCATATGGTTTCTCTTCTGTTAATGTAAGAAAGAAAAAAACTGATGCCTCATGCTGAATAGTCTCTCTCTCTCGCTCTGTCTCCATCCCTAGGACATACTCAACAACCTGGACAACCTGGAGTCTGGGTGTGACCTGGATGACGATGACCTCATGCTGGACGATGACCTCCCTGAGCATGGCTCCTTGCACAGTGGTGAGTGTGGTTTGTCTCTAGACACTGATCTCAGCACCTTTTTTTGTTGTTTCCCTCTAATGATCAAGGTTAGGTGGAGGGTAAGCTGACCCTAGATCTGTGCCAACGGGCAACGTAGTTCTACCAGAGGACTGAACAAGGAAAAGGGGACTGAACAAGGAGAGTGCTGTGCTGTCAGACTACACAGCAATGCACCTCACGGTCTAAGCGTCATGTGTTGAAGCATGGCATTAGAATTAGCATAAGGCCATGTCAAGCCTCCCAATCTGCTCTTCTTCCTGTTTGACTGACATAGTTGGAGTGAGGAGGTCATCACCCCTGTAAAAGGGAGAGGAGTCCTATAGCAGCTTCCCTTATAGGCATGAAACCCGTACAGGTAAGGGAAGGCCTTAGTTTTCTATTTTTTACTGTGCACTCCCGTGACAGGAAAACCCCCAAACATCAACAG
Organism: Salvelinus fontinalis; assembly: GCF_029448725.1. NCBI lineage: Eukaryota > Metazoa > Chordata > Actinopteri > Salmoniformes > Salmonidae > Salvelinus > Salvelinus fontinalis. The sequence goes on from NC_074665.1 coordinate 19,375,535, forward strand.
CACTTTCAGTCTTCCCCTTGTAGCTGCCCGATCAAGGCTCTTCAGCATCTCCAGGCTCCTGCCTGCCAGTGAGTTCAGACAGACTAGGACAGTGTAGTTTTCAAAGCAACCAATTCACGCTCTACCTCAGGTTATTTATTTGCAGGTCTGTTTGTGTGCCATAGCGGTCTCGTTTGAACCGTAATCGTGGGTGAAAGAAGAATGCATGTCTTCAGGGAACCCAGACACAACAGAGGCTTAAGCAATGCAGAGAGGGATGAGTTCATAGTTGCCTTGCTTAGTACTGTCTATCTCGTCTCTCTCTTTGTCTCTGGTAGCAGCATGTCGAGCGTGGGAGGATTGAGTTGTTCTCTCCCGCAGATCTTATTTTTTCATCTCTATTTTGCTGTGTTTTCATCCCACTTAGCCTGGGAAGCTGAGAGAATTCTGTGGTGTTAAAAGATTAAATCCGATCATTTCCGTAAAGCTTTACTTTAAGTTCTGTTGTTTGTAGAGTTGTGTGAGTGAGAGAAACCCCTCAGAGACAAGCTGAGTCTCAGGCATCAGATTGGTTTATATGCTTATTTCTTCTGAACACACTGGTTATATATAGTATGTACTTTAGGACTCTGAGTATGGGGAGGAACTGAGAAATATAAAGTACCATCATTCCTTTAAAGTGTGTGTGTGTGTGTGAAGGCTTATTTTAAAAAATGTATATTTTGTTGTTGTGCGTGTCGAATCGTCAGTTGGCGAGCCATTACATTTACATTTAAGTAATTTAGCAGACGCTCTTATCCAGAGCGACTTACAAATTGGTGAATTCACCTTATGATATCCATCCCTTGACACATTAAACACAATAAAAGGGGGTTGACGGGTTTTAAAAGCCAAGAAAGAATTAAAGTGTGAAAGACGGCCCAATCGAATTGTATTTGTCACATTCGCCGAATACAACAGGTGTGGACCTTACAGTGAAATGCTTACTTACAAGCCCTTAACCAACAATGCAGTTCAAGAAATAATAATCAAAAAGTAACACAACATAACAATAACAAGGCTATATACAGGGGGTACCGGTACTGAGTTAATGTGTGGGGGTACAGGTTAGTCTAGGTAATTTGTAAAGTGGCTATGCATAGATAAAAAACAGCAAGTAGCAGCAGTGTAAAAACAAAGGGGGAGGGGACCCAATCTATACGTACAGTGCCTTGAAAAGTATTCATACCCCTTGTATTTCTTCAAATGTTATTGTTACAAAGTGGGATTCAAATGGATGTAATTGTAATTAAATTGTCAAATTGTGTGGAAGATTTTTTAATAACTTTTTTGAATAGAAATGAAGTGAGTATTATCCACCCTGAGCTTATACATGTTAGAAACACTTTTGGCAGCAATTACAGCTATGAGTCTTCTTGGGTAAGTCACTGAATGGTTGGTGTTGGTGATCATGGCTAAACAGCAATTTGAGTCTTGCCATCGATTTTTTTTAAGCAGATTTAAGTCAAAACTGTAACTTGGCCACTCAGGAACATTCACTGTCTTCTTGGTAAGCAACTACAGTGTAGATTTGCCCTTGTGTTGTAGGTTATTGTCCTGCTGAGAGTGCTGAGCAATTAGTGCTTTTTGAGGTCGGTTCGGTTTCTTTTCGATTATAAAAAAAATTATCACGGTTTTAGATTTTTGTTTCGATCATTTAAAAAAATAACATTAAATGACCTATGCATTATGGGGGTTGAATGCTGTAACACAGAATAAAACAATTAATAAAAGTACCATGGTGCTAGTGACTGCCCATTACTGCTTATCACTTATTAACCATCATTTATTACCATTACTTTAATAAAATATTTCATTTGTTGTGTATATTACATTTGTTTTATTTGACAACTTTATTATTTCATTCCAAGTCATCTCATCTCTATAGAGCTGCTGCCTATGCTGTCTGACAAAATCACTATTTTAGTAGTTCTTCAAAGTAAATAAGGCATACTGGTATGACTGCTGAATACCAGCTTTTGATCACTTAGATCATGTATTTTCAAATAGAGATACCTTGAGAAGCAACTGCTCTCTGTCCCTTGATCACACATTCTTCTATCTCTAATACCGTATGTAGTAAGCGTAAAAGAAACACAGACCGGAAATGTTTTCGGGCCTGTTGGAAGCTACAACTCCCTACTTCATTGCACAGTTCGGGCTTGATCTGTTTGATCTCTAGAGATACTGCAGTACAATGTGCACTTTGAGCTCATTGAAAAATCCCCCGAACACAAATGTAATTCAAATAATTGAACCAACTTTGGTCAATTGGTTGTTTCAAAAACAAAAAATAACTGACATTTCAGTTAATCGCTCAGCACTACCTGCTGAAAGGTGAATTCTTCTCCCAGTGTCTGGTGTAAAGCAGACTGAAGCAGGTTTCCCTCTAGGATTTTCTGTATATTTCAATCAATTTTATTCCCACTTTGTAACACAATAAAATGTGCAGGAATCCAAGGGGTCTGAATTCTTTTGCAAGGCACTATATGTGCGTTTTGGTATAGGCCTATGTCTAGAACGAAATAATAAATTTATTTAGAGGTCGTCTTTTTTATTTTATTCCAGGCTTTATCAAAAAATTCTGCAAACCGGAACATACAATTGACGAACAACCATTTTTACTTTTTCCTCGTCGCTCAGCCACATAATACCTGGTGGGCTTTCCGGAATAGAGGCAAGGCTGTATTGTAGTAAGAAGCAATAAAGGATAAAGTTATTTTTACTATCTGCCTCTTCGAGGTCACAGTAATTACAAAGTCTCCTCTTCCATTTCACCACAGTTCCCGACCTGTTTCAGTACACAGGGTCAATATCCCTGATCTTACCTGTGCACACAGTGACCACCTGCGTTCAGGTAGGTTGTACATAACATATCTCTCACACCTGAAATCGTCCACCTTAATCAAACAAAACGTTAAACATGTGGGTTTAAGATAATCTCCTCCACCCATTTTCATTTCAGTAGTTTTTTTTTAATAACATCTAGTCTCCCTTCATTCAATATTGTATGGATGTTCAGTTACTGTTTAAAAAGGTCAGATATGTCGGATCCCCAGACCCCATATGGAGAGAACCCAGTGAAAAACTTTGCTGGCTATTCTAGCAATTGGCATATCCAACTGTCTATTCCAAAGTCTCATCATACACGCCTTCCATCTCACCTTACAGGCTTCCCAGCCCATGTTTTTGTCTTTCCTTGAATTCCTCCAAGAGCTCTACTTGCTGAATATGCCATGAAAGATGTGCCTTACAGAAAGGTCATATGTCAACTAAAATAAAGACCCAAATATTTCTAATTGCTAGTAAACTCAAAACAAAACAGAAAAACTTATCTTAGTACCTGGGTGTCTAAAATGCATTATGTGTGTTTTATTCTGATTGAGCATGCTTTTCCATCTTTTGCACTCAATTGACTAACATTTTCTGCAGGTCTTGTTCAGTTATATCGGAGGATATTAGCATCATATCTTACGCCAACATTTAACTGTTGCATTTATTTATTTAGCCAAATCGTCAGTGTGTGTGTGTGTGGTCCTCCTTTGACTCCATGCCTTTGTCTGCTTGTCTCCTGTTGTAGATACTGATGGGATGTCCCATCTGACCCACTGGAGAAGACAGCTCTGTTGGACTGCAGAGGATCACCTCCACAATGACAACCGGTGAGCTGCTGGATGGCATTATGAGACAAAATGAGTTTGAGGTAAAAGTGCTGAAAACAAAAGAAAATGGAGAACAACCTATAGGATGATACATACCGGTGTTTTGGTGTGGGATGGTAGATCTCCAGGAACTGGGTGGGAGTTCAAACCTACAGGAGGGTAACTCTCCAGGAACAGGGTGATTTCAAACCTACAGGGGGGTAGATCTCCAGGAACAGGGTGGGAGTTCAAACCTACAGGATGGTAGCTCTCCAGAAACAAGGTGGGAGTTCAAACCAACAGGAGGGTAACTCTCCAGGAACAGGGTGGGAGAGCCATATGCAGTTCCTCCATTCCCACATCCCTAATGGAGAGATTGAGCTAGGTCAATTTGAATTATGTATGTGTGCACTGCTGACATGTGGGAGACAGCCACTCGTGCCTTGGTAAGCGGGTAACATGTCTTGTCCTCCTGCCTGCCACTCGGCTGTCACAGGCTTCCTTCCTTGGGGACTCTGATTCACCCCCGTCTCACGTGCAGTGACTGACTGTCTCCTCTCTCCCCATCTTACTCTGACTGTCCCCCCCCCTCGTGTTCTCTTGGTCTTTCGGCCTCCCTGTCCCTCTACCTCTCCAGTAGTGACGTTGGGTTCCAGCCGTATGATGGGTACCAGGGCACAGGCTTGGCAGGTCTTCACCAGGCTGTGGAGCTCGACGAGCTGACATTGAAACACATGGCGGAGGACTGCTGCTCTGTCAAGACCCAGCTAGAACACTTGAAGCTACTGCTGCAGGTCGGCCATACACACACACACACACACACACATACACACACACACCGCTTCTGCTACACTCATACTCTGAGCGCACACACACACACACGGTGGACAATGCACTTAAATGCAATCAATCCAACAATCATGCTATTTCCATGCATTGTTGGGATTCAAACACACTGACTCACTGATTTCCACTATTAGTGTTTTTATGTCTATACTAGGGATGCGACTCATACTGAGCTCTAATTTTAGAGTCATACGATCCTTTGTATCTTGGTGAGTCCGATCCAGGCTGGAATTATTATTAGCTGTGTATTGTCATTCAACAGGCTCCGTTGATGACCTACAATTTTCCCCTTAAGTCTTTTCCCCTCAACGTCTAAGGTGTATTTGCACAGTCACGGATGCTTTTAAACAGTGGGCTGCACAGACAATGTCAGATTGGCTGTGTTGCTTTCTGCAGGAGAGGCTTTAGTTCTCTCTGCTGTGTGTCTGAAGAATGATGCTCAATACTCACTGTCGGTGCGCCCTGTCCCTATTGATTTTCCATTTATCTCCCTCCTCCCCAAAGTCCCCAGAGGATGCAGGGGGGCACATACTGCATGTGTCTCAAATGGCACTCTTGTCCCTTGATGCACTACAGGGCCCATATGGGTCAAAAAGGGTGCCATTTTGTTACGCAGACACTGTGTTTGTACATATCTGCTAGGTTTAGCTGGGACATAGTATCTCAGCCGGTGAGTTTAGTATTTTTTATTTGATTTAACCTTTATTTAACTAGGCAAGTCAGTTAAGAACAAATTCTTATTTACAATGACGGCCTACCGGGGAACAGTGGGTTAACTGCCTTGTGCAGGGACAGAATGAGAGATTTTTACCTTTCGGTTACTGGCCCAACGCTCTAACCACTAGGCTACCTGCCGGCCCAAGAGAGTAGGAGAGTGATTGACTCCAATATCATTTTCTGTGACAATTTGGGATCTTTTATCTATGCTGTGTCTGTAACAGTAGGCTCACTGCAGTGACATACTGCCGAGCTGGATTTTTTTTATTACACAATCAACCTTTTGACTGCTTCTGGGAAACAATTAATTCCCCCGAAATGAGCCCCGGCGCCTCCGACTATATAGCCATGCTAAATATTATTTTATTAGGTCAACAAAGCACCTTAGACAGAGCCATCTATAACCTGACTCTCTCCCAGCTTGGACACAAGGGATAATACGTGTTCCAAATGGCAAAATATTCCCCATGTAGTGCACTTATGGGTCCTGGTCAAAGCCTTCTGGGTCCTGGTCAAAGCCTTCTGGGTCCTGGTCAAAGCCTTCTGGCTCCTGGTCAAAGCCTTCTGGCTCCTGGTCAAAGCCTTCTGGCTCCTGGTCAAAGCCTTCTGGCTCCTGGTCAAAGCCTTCTGGCTCCTGGTCAAAGCCTTCTGGCTCCTGGTCAAAGCCTTCTGGCTCCTGGTCAAAGCCTTCTGGCTCCTGGTCAAAGCCTTCTGGCTCCTGGTCAAAGCCTTCTGGCTCCTGGTCAAAGCCTTCTGGCTCCTGGTCAAAGCCTTCTGGCTCCTGGTCAAAGCCTTCTGGCTCCTGGTCAAAGCCTTCTGGCTCCTGGTCAAAGCCTTATTGGTTCTGGTCAAAGCCTTATTGGTCCTGGTCAAATATATAGGGAATAGGGTGACATTTGAGACTCTTCCAAGTATCTCTTTGCATCCCAACAATGGTTCTGTTGTTGTCCCACTGCAGTCCCATAGGGCTAGTGTCAACACTGTTGTCATCACTCGCATCATAGATTTGCACAGCCCCATCCACCTCCCACAGACAATTCATATCTCTGTGTGCCAATCTGACAGAATCAATGATGACAGCGGGCGATTCCCCAACGCTCCAGCAACTGAGGCTGTGGGAATGATGATGCCAAAGGCTAATAATGCGTGTCTCTGTCAGTGAGGAATGGGAGATAAATGTGGTGGTGACGTGTCTGATTACACCAGGCTGTTATTTGTTTACTCGTGGCTTGTTTCCTGTTTTACTGTTTATACTGTTTAGTGCCTTCAGAAAGTATTCACACACCTTGACTTTTTCCACATTTTTTAAATGCATTAAATTGAGATTTTGTGTCAGTGGCCTAAACACAATACCACGTAATGTCAAAGTGGAATTATGTGTTTAGACTTTTTTTTACAAATGAATTAATATCCCTTTGAGCATGGTGAAGTTATTATTAACAGTTTGGATAGTCTATCAATACATCCAGTCACTACAAAGATAAAGGTGTCCTTTCTCAATTGCCGGAGAGGAAGGAAACCGCTAGGAATTTCACCATGAGGCCAAAGGTGATTTTAAAACCGACTTTTGTGGCTGTTTTTGGAGAAAACTGAAGATGGATAACCAACATTGTAGTTACTCCACAATACTAACCTAAATGACAGCGTGAAAAGAAAAAATATTCCAAAACATGCATCATGTTTTCAATAAGGCACTAAAGTAAAACAGCAAAAAAATATGGCAAAGAAATTAACTTCATGTCCTGAATACAAAGCGTTATGTTTGCAGTAAATCCAACACAACACAGAGTCCCACTCTTCATATTTTCAAGCACGGTGGTGGCGGCATCATGGTATGGGTATGCTTGTCTTTGGCAAGGACTAGGGTGTTTTTTTGGATAAAAATAAACGGATTAGAGCTAATCACAGGCAAAATTTGAGAGGAAAACCTGATTTTAGTCTGCTTTCTGACAGACACAGGGTGACAGATTCACCTTTCAGCAGGACAATAACCTGAAACAAAGCCAAATATACACTGGAGTTGCTTACCAAGACGACATTGAATGTTCCTAAGTGGCCTAGTTACATTTTTGACTTAAATCGGCTTGAACATCTATGACAAGATTTGAAAATGGCTGTCAAACAGTGATAAACAACCAACTTGACAGAGCTTGAAGAATTTTAAGAAGAAGAATGTGCAAATATTGTACAATCCAGGTGTGCAAAGCTCATAGGCCTTGTTTAGACTTGAAAGTTCATGCAGCTTAGTAATCTGATCATAGAATTCCGACCGCATCTATTGTGGCCGGATTCCTTTTTCCCGCACTATATTCAAATGCCAGTATGCGTTCTAAAACAGTGGAAGAGACAAACTATTATAATAGCACAACAGCCACTGATGGCAATAGCTAATTACTGTAGCTAACTAGCAAGCTAACCTCTGTAGCTAGCACGCAACACAGGGATTGCAAACCAGTTAGCATAAACATTTTTACAAAATATTAGCTAGCTGGTTTATAAGTCCAGCAAGCACATTTGACAAACGCTAGGAACGTATTTCCTCCCAACGTTAAAATGGAAAGATGCCTCATTCCCAAAACACACGTTTTTTCTGGAGACTTGTTGGAGGAGTGCTGATGACGTTGTCCACTGTATGCGCTTTCGGTACCCTGATTACGTCCAGACTGAGACGAAATCTGCACACAATGCATCCGTGACCACCTGAAGTGGTCAGCTAGATCTGAACGCAATTAGATCACAAACTGTCTTTTCAATGCGATTTTCATATTCTGATTGCAGAAGTCGCATGTAAGTGTCAAGTGTAGACACGACATTAGAGACTTAACCAGAAAGACTCACAGCTGTAATCACTGCCAAGGGTGAGGTGAGGTTGAGTATATTTTTACAGGGATAGTGCACATGAATCAACGTTTCAGTATAAGTGCCTGTTTTAGCCAGCTGACACATTTTTCAACCGCAGTCCCTGGGCAGGTTATTAAAAACTATTACAATAACAATACAGACAAACAATGAGCAGTGAGCACATGCAGAACAACATACTACACGCAACACGTAGCACGCAGACAGAGAAACACAGGACAAGCAACACGTAGCATGCAGACAGAGAAACACAGGACAAGCAACACGTAGCATGCAGACAGAGAAACACAGGACAAGCAACACGTAGCACGCAGACAGAGAAACACAGGACAAGCAACACGTAGCATGCAGACAGAGAAACACAGGACAAGCAACACGTAGCATGCAGACAGAGAAACACAGGACAAGCAACACGTAGCACGCAGACAGAGAAACACAGGACAAGCAACACGTAGCACGCAGACCGAGAAACATATGACAAGCAACACGTAGCATGCAGACAGAGAAACATAGTACAAGCAACACGTAGCATGCAGACAGAGAAACATAGGACGAGCAACACGTAGCATGCAGACAGAGAAACATAGGACGAGCAACACGTAGCATGCAGACAGAGAAACATAGGACGAGTAGCACGCAGACAGAAACATAGGACAAGCAACACGCAGACAGAGAAACATAGGACGAGCAACACGCAGACAGAGAAACATAAGACAAGCAACACGTCGCATGCAGACAGCGCAACATAGGACGAGCAGCACGCAGACAGCGCAACGGGACGAGCAGCACGCAGACAGCGCAACATAGGACGAGCAGCACGCAGACAGAGAAATGGCACAAAAGCAACAAAGTGTTTCCACACCTCACAAGCTACAGACAACATGGAAAGCGGCAATACACAGCTAGGGATTATGTTCACAAGTCTGATTGACCTTTAGCCATGTCTTCATGTTTTTTGTGAAGGTGTGATATGTGGAGCAGTTGTGTGTCTGATGGCAGTGTGTTCCAGACATGGGAAGCTCTCACAGAGAAAGCAGATTGACTAAAGGTGCTTTTCCTTAAGGGAACTGTACAGTCATCTCTCATGGCAGAACTTGTGGATCTGCTGCCAACGGTTTGGGTTTTCTGTTTAACACAAGTACTAAGTGGAGGGGAGGTCAGGCCATCTTAGATCCACACCCTCTGAGGGAGCTGAGCTCCATTGTTGAGCTCCAGGCAGTGTGTATTTGTATTTAATTTAATTAGGCAAGTCAGTTAAGAACAAATTCTTATTTACAATGACGGCCTACATTGACGGCCAAATTGAAGAGCAGCTTTCAGACTCCCCCCTACTTATGCACTGAGACGACTGGGGTTCGAGAGGATGAGGTGTTGGAGGGAAATAACGGGTTCAGACAGAGCTGGAGACAGACAGACCCTTTTCTGACTTTTCTACACTGATCCCTCTCGTATTGCTATACAGTATCATCCTTCTCTCCGCAGCTCCATAGGAAGTGTCTCACAAAACACTGCATCACTCTATGATCAGAGATATAGTAACTATTTAGTGCTTGTTGAAATGTGAATAGCGCGACACCTTGTGTGTCAGAATATCTTTATTTGAAAGCCTGATTGACACTAAAAGAGCTCCTTTAATGTGTAGCGGCTGCAGCCTATGCCATTGCTAATGCACAAGATATTCCTTTTCTCTCTGTTAGATGACACGTTGCCATGGAAATGGCACAATCTCAATGTTAGCACAAAGATGAACGATAACCTAAGGTGCGTTCATAAATTCCCTCTGGCTATCTACTCCGATTTCAGAGCACTCTTGTCTGAGTGTGCCAGAGAGCAGAATAACTGATGAATTTCCAAACGCTCAACACCCGTTTAATAAAGGTTGGCAAAAAAGCATAATTCAATTGTTGCCAGCAGCACAGTTACAGTCACCGACACCCTGGATAACATGAAAACAGCCTAACCAGCTCTGCTAGGGCGAGTGAAATGGTCAGAGTGAGGTGTTCTCTCATTTGTGTCTGGAAGTAGCTAGCCAACGTTAGCCAGTTACCTGAAGTGCTTGACTGCCGTTGTGTGGTCAGAAGCCCCGGATCAACCCTACTACTTGGCCAGAGCGTCCAGTGTGCGCTCTGAAATCTCCGAGAGCGAAAACGCTCTGAATTTACGAACCGACAATCTGACAAAACTCTGAATTTATGAACGAATCGGAGATGTGCGGGGGGCTGCCTTAATCGACATCCACACCTTCGCACCGGAGAACAGTGGGTTAACTGCCTTGCTCAGGGGCAGAACGACAGATTTTTACCTTGTCAGCTCGGGGATTAGATCCAGCAACCTTTCAGTTACTGGCCCGACGCTTTAATCTTGTTACATTTTACATTTACATTTTAGTCATTTAGCAGACGCTCTTATCCAGAGCGACTACAGTAGAGTGCATACATTTTATTACATTTTTACATACTGAGACAAGGATATCCCTACCGGCCAAACCCTCCCTAACCCGGACAACGCTATGCCAATTGTGCGTCGCCCCACGGACCTCCCGGTTGCAGCCGGCTGCGTCAGAGCCTGGGCGCGAACCCAGCCCAGCCTGGGCGCGAACCCAGAGACTCTGGTGGCGCAGCTAGCACTGCGATGCAGTGCCCTAGACCACTGCACCACCCGGGAGGCTATAAGATTAAGCATTTTCCCTTCAACACATTGAATTTCTTTCCCATGGAAAATATCTTACGGCAGAACCTTGGTTTCTTCTTAGAATAGAAAATAGTCCTGTGAACATTCCTGTTTACGGCTGCCAGTCGAGCAGGAATATATTTTTTTCACCTGAGCCACTATTAAGAAAAGTTATATATTTTTTGTTTTTAAAAGCCACGGTTGTGTTAGGAACAGACTTACTTTTTTAGTGATCAATTGAAATCACTCTCCTGTTCTCTTCTCTCTCCAAGGTTCTATCAAACAGAGGGTGTTCTGTAAAAACAGCCCATGTCACTGGGTCTACATAAAGTGCACTTAATGCCTTCAAACTTTTGACTCAGTGGCTTACTGAGCAGTGTGTGAGCACTCTAAGTGCTTTTGTTAGCAAGACATGCTAAAACCACTCCTGGCATAGTTAGGCCCATCCCGGGGGGTGGAGGTGGTAGGAGTTTGGAGAGTTTATTCAGTTGAGTGTGTGCAAGAGTCACAAAGATACAAGCACAGCTATTATACTGCTGGGATACAGTCCCTGTTGTTGACCAGCATTCTGTTATAAGCCCCAGCCAAACAATGGCTCTTTATAGCCACAAAAAAAACCTCAAAGGTATACGTCAGTTGGCGAAATAAATATTACATTTACATGTTAGTCATGGCAGGACCCTCTCTCCTCTCCCTCTGGAACATGAGTGAGTCAGCAAGGAGCAAGCCTAACATGAGTGGCTTCTGTCTGTTTTTGTGGTGTTGTCTAGGTGGAGGGTGGTAGTGAGATGGACAACACTCTGGATACATTGAGTCCAGAATCCAGAGAGGACCCCGTTCAAGCTCGACAGGTAAGACCCACTGTTTAAACACACACACACACACACACACACACACACACACACACACACACACACACACACACACACACTGGACTACAGTAGAACGTGTACTGTCAAACAAACCCTGTGTAGACAGTGGATTTGGTCCATGTTATAGTTATTTGTCCACGGCTGTTTATCCTACCATCTTCTGTTTGTGTACACATGGCCTTAGTGGTTTGGTTTGTTTATTGTTTGTGTACATACTCTGTTTGTGTACGCTGTGGGAAATAGTACATTCTCCATTCTCTGGTTACCTTTGTCACTGTGTCAGCGCTAGGTCTGTTTGTGTGTGGCTGCTTGTTTGGGTATATTACCTTTTTGAACCTGGAATCCATTGTGTGTGTATTGTGAGCGTTTGCAATTGCCTGCATGTTCTGGGCACTTCTCTTTACCTTGAATCTCCCTTTGCAAATGACTCAAACACGGGGTAGGTAGTCTGTTCTGTTCCTTCTCCTCTCGGTGTCACAATGCCCCTGCCGCTCTGTCTCAACCAGCTTAGTTTAGTATGTCTGTCTGTCTGGGAGAGGGAAAGCTAAGCCGAGAAAGAGAGTGAGATGGGCGAGAGAGAGTGGGTAAGAGCGAGAAAGTGGGGTGGGGGGGGGGGGGGCGAGAGGTGCTGCTGCATGACACCAACAGCAGCTCAGCTCGGTGTATTGACATGAATGGAGAAGGCTCCAAACCAGAGGCTCCCTATGACTGGACTGCCTAACATGCACTCACACCACACGGCGTTGGAGCAGGAGACCAACATGCATTTATACGTTCACTATATAGCCATGTATGCACTAATCTGTTGGTCACGCATGGACTGTGTGTTTGTCTGGCTGGGCTGGAGTGTAGGGAGTGTAGGGACCAAGGAGGGGAGTGGGCAGTGGGTAGCGGCCAAAGGAAGCCCGGCTGGGCTGGGAGCACATCAGAATGTCTGGGCCTGGGGCTTCCACTCCGTCTTTGGCTGAGGCACATTAAAGTTGCATGGTCAGGGCCCCACTGTGGCGCTGAGCCTTTGATGTGCTGCCTTGACCCGGACCCAGCTTATTATCTCTCCCCTCCTGACAGGTGTGTTGTGCATCTCCCTCCGTCTTTCATCCTCTGGCTTACCAAACATGCTCTTTCTCTCTCTTTCTCTCCCCCTCTCGTTCTCTCACCCCCCGCTCGCTCGCTCTCTCTCTCGCTCTCTCTCTCGCGCTCCATCATGCACTCCCTTGCTCTCCCCTCTTGCTCTCTCTTCCCCTTCGCTCTCTCCCTCTCTCTCTCTCGCCCCTCTCTCCCCTCTCCTCATCTCTCTCTCTATCCCCTATCTCTCTCTCATCTCTCCCTCCCACTCTCACAATCTTATGTCTCTCCCCTCTCGCTCCGTCATCTGTCTGTTCATCTCCCTCTGTCTTTCATCCTCTTGCTTTCCAAACATGTTCTTGCTCTCGCTCTCTCCCCTCGCGCTCTCCCCTCGCACTCTCCCCTCGCGCTCTCCCCTCGCGCTCTCCCCCCGCGCTCTCCCCTCGCGCTCTCCCCTCGCGCTCTCCCACTCTCCCCTCGCGCGCTCTCCCCTCGCGCGCTCTCCCCTCGCGCGCTCTCCCCTCGCGCGCTCTCCCCTCGCGCGCTCTCCCCTCGCGCGCTCTCCCCTCGCGCGCTCTCCCCTCGCGCGCTCTCCCCTCGCGCGCTCTCCCCTCGCGCGCTCTCCCCTCGCGCGCTCTCCCCTCGCGCGCTCTCCCCTCGCGCGCTCTCCCACTCTCGCGCTCTCCCCTCTCGCGCTCTCCCCTCTCGCGCTCTCCCCTCTCGCGCTCTCCCCTCTCGCGCTCTCCCCTCTCGCGCTCTCCCCTCTCGCGCTCTCCCCTCTCGCGCTCTCCCCTCTCGCGCTCTCCCCTCTCGCGCTCTCCCCTCTCGCGCTCTCCCCTCTCGCGCTCTCCCCTCTCGCGCTCTCCCCTCTCGCGCTCTCCCCTCTCGCGCTCTCCCCTCTCGCGCTCTCGCACTCTCCCCTCTCGCGCTCTCCCCTCGCGCTCTCGCACTCTCCCCTCTCGCGCTCTCCCCTCGCGCTCTCGCACTCTCCCCTCGCGCTCTCGCACTCTCCCCTCTCGCGCTCTCCCCTCGCGCTCTCCCCTCGCGCTCTCCCCTCGCGCTCTCCCCTCGCGCTCTCCCCTCGCGCTCTCCCCTCGCGCTCTCCCCTCTCGCGCTCTCCCCTCTCGCGCTCTCGCCTCTCGCGCTCTCCCCTCGCGCTCTCGCACCTTCCCCTCTCGCCCTCTCCCCTCGCGCTCTCGCACTCTCCCCTCTCGCGCTCTCCCCTCTCGCGCTCTCCCCTCTCGCGCTCTCCCCTCTCGCGCTCTCCCCTCTCGCGCTCTCCCCTCTCGCGCTCTCCCCTCTCGCGCTCTCGCCTCTCGCGCTCTCCCCTCGCGCTCTCGCACTCTCCCCTCTCGCGCTCTCGCACTCTCCCCTCTCGCGCTCTCCCCTCGCGCTCTCGCACTCTCCCCTCTCGCGCTCTCCCCTCGCGCTCTCGCACTCTCCCCTCTCGCGCTCTCCCCTCGCACTCTCGCGCTCTCGCACTCTCCCCTCTCGCGCTCTCCCCTCGCACTCTCCCCTCTCGCGCACTCTCTCGCTCGCTCTTCCCCTCGCACTCTCCCCTCTCGCGCACTCTCTCGCTCGCTCTTCCCCTCTCTCTCTCTCTCCTCATCTCTCTCTCTCCCCTCTCTCTCTCCTCATCTCTCCCCCTCTCACAATCTTTCTGTGTCTCCCCTCTCGCCTTGTCATCTCTGTCTGTGCATCTCCCTTTGTCTTTCTTCCTATGGCTTTCCAAATGTGCTCTTGCTCTCTCTCTTTCTCTCCCCCTCCTGCTCTCACCCTTTCTCTCTCCTCTCTCTCTCTCCCCTCCTCTCTCGCTCTCTCTCCCCGTCTTTCACAATCTTTCCATCTCTCGCTCTGTCATCTGTCTATCCTCTCTCTCTCTCTCTCTTCTCTCTCACTCTCTCCCCTGTCTTTCCCCGCTCTCTCTTCTCTCCTCTATTTCTCTCTCTCCCCTCTCTCATTCACAGGCTCCGTCTGTCTCTCCCTCCTGCATTGAGACATCCCAACATCACAGCCAGGTTTGTGACTCTGACCTGTGATTGGTCGATGGACCCCCCCCCCCTGTGTATTTTGGGGCTAGACTTTGTGTTCCCTGCCGTCCTCTGGAGAATTCACAAATTGCATTCTGGCTCAGATCTTGGCAGCCCTGCGGCGGACGTGTGGAGATGTGTGTTTAAGGCCAGTAGGGGTCAAATAAATCTGTGTGGCTGTACTAAGATGTGTCTTCTCTGTGTTTTACAGGTGGAGGAGCTGTTGAAGGAGGTGCAGGAGCTGAGAGAGGAGTTGAGAAGTAAAGATAGGATCATTGCTCAGCTCACCAAGCATGTGGTATGTACTTATTAGCAGTGTTGTAGAACTCTTGACCACATATTGAATGTTTCGGTCTTGTCTTAGTCTCAGATCCTTTACTCGGTCTTGCAATGATCATTGAAATAAAATAAATAACAGAAAATAGATGCCTATTTCTAATTATTTTAGTATTCAAAGATAAAATAAATAGTTAGTGTACATCTTCCTAAAATTTAGTTGCACCCCCCTTTGCCCTCAGAACAGCCTCAATTCGTCGGGGCATGGACTCTGCAAGGTATTGAAAGCGTTCCACGGGGATGCTGGCCCATGTTGACTCCAATGCTTCCCACAGTCGTGTTAAGTAGGCTGGCCGTCCTTTGGGTGGTGAACCATTCTTGATACACACGGGAAACTGTTGAGCGTGAAAAACCCAGCATCGTTTCAGTTCTTGACACACACAAACCGGTGCGCCTTACACCTACTACCACACCCCATTCAAAGGCACTTAAATCGTTTGTCTTGCCCATTCACCCTCTGAATGGCGCATACACAATCCATGTCTCAATTGTCTCCAGGCTTAAAAATCCTTCTTTAATCTGTCTCCTTCCCTTCATCTACACTGATTGAAGTGGATTTAGCAAGTGACATCAATAAGGGATCATCTTTCACCTGGATTCACCTGGTCAGTCACTCATTTGCACAAGGCTACTACTAGGCTACTTTTGCTTTCTTGAAATGCAGTACTTCAACCACTATAAACTGTGTGTGCACGTGGTCTAAAGTTGGCGGGAGGATCAGCACATTCTCACGTCAAGTTCAGTTTTTATAAATGCCAACTTTTGTGTGAAAACTGGCACATGCATAGTTTGTCCATTAAAATAACATCAAATTGAACAAAAATACACTGTAGACATTGTTAATGTTGTAAATTACTATTGTAGCTGGAAACGGCAGATTTTTTATGGAATATCTACATAGGCGTACATAGGCCCTTCCAAGTCCTCAACAAGCAGCTTCATGAAATAGTACCCGCAAAACACCAGTCTCAACGTCAACAGTGAAGAAACGACTCCAGGATGCTGGCCTTCTAGGCAGAGTTGCAAAGAAAAAGCCATATCTCAGACTGGCCAATAAAAAGATTAAGATGGGCAAAAGAACATAGACACTGGACAGAGGAACTCTACCTAGAAGTCCAGCATCCCGGAGTCGCCTCTTCACTGTTGACGTTGAGACTGGTGTTTTGCGCGTACTATTTAATGATTCTGCCAGTTGAGGACTTGTGAGGCATCTGTTTCTCAAACTAGACACTTTAATGTACTTGTCGTCTTGCTCAGTTGTGCACCGGGTCTACCACTCCTCTTTCTATTCTGGTTAGAGCCAGTTTGCGCTGTTCTGTGAAGGGAGAAGTACACCGCGTTGTACGAGATCTTCAGTTTCTTGGCAATTTCTCGCATGGAATAGCCTTAATTTCTCAGAATAAGAATAGACTGACGAGTTTCAGAAGAAAGGGCTTCGTGTCTGGCCATTTTGAGCCTGTAATCGAACCCACAAATGCTGATGCTCCAGATACTCAACTATTCTAAAGAAGGCCGTTTTTATTGCTTCTTTAATCAGAACAACAGTTTTCAGCTGTGCTAACATAATTGCAAGAGGATTTTCTAATGATTAATTAGCCTTTTAAAATGATAAACTTGGATTAGCTAACAGAACGTGCCATTGGAACACAGGAGGGATGGTTGCTGATAATGGGCCTCTGTACTCATATGTAGATATTCCATAAAAAATCTGCCGTTTCCAGCTACAATAGTCATTTACAACATCAACAATGTCTACACTGTATTTCTGATCAATTTGGTGTTATTTTAATGGACAAAAAAATGATATTTTCTTTCAAAAACAGGTACATTTCTAAGTGACCCCAAACTTTTGAACTGTAGTATACGTTCGCAAGGTTTATAAATGAGGCACCAGTGGAGTAAATCAAATAATTATCAGCCCCTGTTCAGTCAGTGCATACAGTTTGCTTTTCCAGGCCAGAGGTCCACAGTCCTTTCAAGATACATATGTATATTATATCCTATTAACCTGGGCTTTCTACTTTACTTGAAACATCACCGTCCTTTACCTTTGTTGAAACATTTCCTCAAACCTTCTCACGCTCTTCGGAATTTCCTTGCTCCCCTCGTGTCAGAGGCCGGGGGAAATGTTTTAACTTGGTATTTTTATCTATTTACAGACCGTGGTCTGTGATCATTTGAAGAGTGGCTCTCTATTTACCCTCAGAATACATTTCTGAATGGCTGAAGAATCCATATGTTTTTCTGAAATATTGACAAAGAATTACTCTACACTTGGAGCTTTAATTATGATGCTGATCTGTTATGGTGCTGATCCATTATAATCATGGTCTTGCCTCGGACTCTGTTTGCTCTGGCCTCGGTCTTGCCTCGGACTCGGTTTGCTCTGGCCTCAGTCTTGCCTCGGACTCTGTTTGCTCTGGCCTCGGTCTTGCCTCGGACTCTGTTTGCTCTGGCCTCGGTCTTGCCTCGGACTCGGTTTGCTCTGGCCTCGGTCTTGCCTCGGACTCGGTTTGCTCTGGCCTCGGTCTTGCCTCGGACTCGGTTTGCTCTGGCCTCAGTCTTGCCTCGGACTCTGTTTGCTCTGGCCTCGGTCTTGCCTCGGACTCGCTTTAGGTGGTCTCCAACACAACCCTGCTTACTAGTGTGCAAAAGTTGACTTCTATTAAGTTGACACTGTAAGCGCAAACTCCCTTTAAGTGCAGTGCACTTCACCAGCTCCGACTTCCGACCTTTCTCATGCCAAGTCACTCTTCAAGCTAGTCATTACCACTGTGGCCCATGCACAGTAAGTGCTGTCAAACCCCATGATTTTACCTCTAAACCCACAGCCACTTATGGGTCACATAGTGACATGTCACCTCTCATTAGTCTATAAGCCTCTCCTCTGCCATCCACTCACTGTGGGGATCATACATTAACTATGGGCTCCATAGGGCTCCAATGGGTGCCTGCTGTGTATATCTCTGGGCAGGGGTTGGGTCTGAGGCTGGTCATGCTGTGGTGAAGACTTCAGAACTGCAGGACAGCATCCAATGGTGGTTTGGGCCCAGTGTGGGAGAGAGCTGTACTTGTGTTTCCATGCCTGGATGTGTCTTCGAGGGCCTGAGCCACTCCTGCTACTGCCCCGGCGGTAGAGTGGTAGGAGGGCTGTTATTGTTAGACCAGTCCTCTGTGGGCAGTGTGGTTCCTAGTCTGGGTAGATCTTGTGCTATCATTGTTAGACCTGTCCTGTTTGTCTCTGTCTCTGTCTGTTTCTCTCTGTCTGTCTGTTTCTCTCTGTCTGTCTGTTTCTGTCTGTCTGTCTGTTTCTCTCTGTCTGTCTGTTTCTGTCTGTCTGTTTCTCTCTATGTCTGTCTGTTTCTCTCTATGTCTGTCTGTTTCTCTCTATGTCTGTCTGTTTCTCTCTATGTCTGTCTGTTTCTCTCTATGTCTGTCTGTTTCTCTCTATGTCTGTCTGTTTATCTCTATGTCTGTCTGTTTATCTGTCTGTCTGTCTGTTTCTCTCTGTCTGTCTGTTTCTCTCTGTCTGTCTGTCTGTTTCTCTGTCTGTCTGTCTGTTTCTCTCTATGTCTGTCTGTTTCTCTCTATGTCTGTCTGTTTCTCTCTATGTCTGTCTGTTTCTCTCTATGTCTGTCTGTTTCTCTCTATGTCTGTCTGTTTCTCTCTGTATGTATGTGTTTCTCTGTTTGTCTGTTTCTGTCTGTTTCTGTCTGTCTCTGTTTGTCTGTGTCTGTCTCTGTTTGTCTGTCTCTCTCTGTCTGTCTGTTTCTGTCTGTCTGTTTCTGTCTGTCTGTCTGTTTCTCTGTCTGTCTGTCTGTCTGTCTCTGTCTGTTTCTCTCTCTGTCTGTCTGTTTGTCTGTCTTTCTGTTTCTCTTTGTTTGTCTGTATGTCTGTTTCTCTTTGTTTCTCTTTGTTTGTCTCTCTGTCTGTTTCTCTCTGTCTGTCTGTTTCTCTCTCTCTGTCTGTCTGTCTGTCTGTCTGTTTCTCTGTCTGTCTGTCTGTCTGTCTGTTTCTCTCTCTGTCTGTTTCTGTCTCTGTTTCTCTGTCTGTCTGTCTGTCTGTCTGTTTCTCTGTCTGTTTCTCTCTCTGTCTGTCTGTCTGTTTCTCTCTCTGTCTGTCTGTTTCTCTCTCTGTCTGTCTGTTTCTCTCTCTGTCTGTCTGTTTCTCTCTCTGTCTGTCTGTTTCTCTCTCTGTCTGTCTGTCTGTTTCTCTGTCTGTTTCTCTCTCTGTCTGTCTGTTTCTCTCTCTGTCTGGCTGTCTGTTTCTCTCTGTCTGTTTCTGTCTCTGTTTCTGTCTGTCTGTTTCTGTCTGTCTGTTTCTGTCTGTCTGTTTCTGTCTCTGTTTCTGTCTGTCTGTTTCTGTCTGTCTGTTTCTGTCTGTCTGTGTCTGTTTCTGTCTCTGTTTCTGTCTCTGTTTCTGTCTCTGTTTCTGTCTCTGTTTCTGTCTCTGTTTCTGTCTCTGTTTCTGTCTCTGTTTCTGTCTCTGTTTCTGTCTCTGTTTCTGTCTCTGTTTCTGTCTCTGTTTCTGTCTCTGTTTCTGTCTCTGTTTCTGTCTCTGTTTCTGTCTGTCTGTTTCTCTCTCTGTCTGTCTGTCTGTTTCTCTGTTTCTCTCTCTGTCTGTTTCTCTCTCTGTCTGTTTCTCTCTCTGTCTGTTTCTCTCTCTGTCTGTTTCTCTCTCTGTCTGTTTCTCTCTCTGTCTGTTTCTCTCTCTGTCTGTTTCTCTGTCTGTCTGTTTCTCTCTCTCTCTGTTTCTCTGTCTGTCTGTCTGTCTGTCTGTTTCTCTGTCTGTTTCTCTCTCTGTCTGTCTGTCTGTTTCTCTCTCTGTCTGTCTGTCTGTTTCTCTCTCTGTCTGTCTGTTTCTCTCTCTGTCTGTCTGTTTCTCTCTCTGGCTGTCTGTTTCTCTCTCTGTCTGGCTGTCTGTTTCTCTCTCTGTCTGGCTGTCTGTTTCTGTCTCTGTTTCTGTCTGTCTGTTTCTGTCTCTGTTTCTGTCTGTCTGTTTCTGTCTCTGTTTCTGTCTGTCTGTTTCTGCCTCTGTTTCTGTCTGTCTGTTTCTGTCTCTGTTTCTGTCTGTCTGTTTCTGTCTGTCTGTTTCTGTCTGTCTGTTTCTGTCTCTGTTTCTGTCTCTGTTTCTGTCTCTGTTTCTGTCTGTCTGTTTCTCTCTCTGTCTGTCTGTCTGTTTCTCTGTTTCTCTATTACATTTACATTACATTACATTTAAGTCATTTAGCAGACGCTCTTATCCAGAGCGACTTACAAATTGGTGCATTCACCTTATGACATCCAGTGGAACAGCCACTTTACAATAGTGCATCTAGATCTTTTAGGGGGGGGGGGGGGGGCAGAAGGATTGCTTTATCCTAGGTATTCCTTGAAGAGGTGGGGTTTCAGGTGTCTCCGGAAGGTGGTGATTGACTCCGCTGTCCTGGCATCGTGAGGGAGTTTGTTCCACCATTGGGGTGCCAGAGCAGCGAACAGTTTTGACTGGGCTGAGCGGGAACTGTACTTCCTCAGTGGTAGGGAGGCGAGCAGGCCAGAGGTGGATGAACGCAGTGCCCTTGTTTGGGTGTAGGGCCTGATCAGAGCCTGAAGGTACTGAGGTGCCGTTCCCCTCACAGCTCCGTAGGCAAGCACCATGGTCTTGTAGCGGATGCGAGCTTCAACTGGAAGCCAGTGGAGAGAGCGGAGGAGCGGGGTGACGTGAGAGAACTTGGGAAGGTTGAACACCAGCCGGGCTGCGGCGTTCTGGATGAGTTGTAGGGGTTTAATGGCACAGGCAGGGAGCCCAGCCAACAGCGAGTTGCAGTAATCCAGACGGGAGATGACAAGTGCCTGGATTAGGACCTGCGCCGCTTCCTGTGTGAGGCAGGGTCGTACTCTGCGGATGTTGTAGAGCATGAACCTACAGGAACGGGCCACCGCCTTGATGTTGGTGGAGAACGACAGGGTGTTGTCCAGGATCACGCCAAGGTTCTTAGCGCTCTGGGAGGAGGACACAATGGAGTTGTCAACCGTGATGGCGAGATCATGGAACGGACAGTCCTTCCCCGGGAGGAAGAGCAGCTCCGTCTTGCCGAGGTTCAGCTTGAGGTGGTGATCCGTCATCCACACTGATATGTCTGCCAGACATGCAGAGATGCGATTCGCCACCTGGTCATCAGAAGGGGGAAAGGAGAAGATTAATTGTGTGTCGTCTGCATAGCAATGATAGGAGAGACCATGTGAGGTTATGACAGAGCCAAGTGACTTGGTGTATAGCGAGAATAGGAGAGGGCCTAGAACAGAGCCCTGGGGGACACCAGTGGTGAGAGCGCGTGGTGAGGAGACAGATTCTCGCCACGCCACCTGGTAGGAGCGACCTGTCAGGTAGGACGCAATCCAAGCGTGGGCCGCGCCGGAGATGCCCAACTCGGAGAGGGTGGAGAGGAGGACCTGATGGTTCACAGTATCGAAGGCAGCCGATAGGTCTAGAAGGATGAGAGCAGAGGAGAGAGGGTTAGCTTTAGCAGTGCGGAGCGCCTCCGTGATACAGAGAAGAGCAGTCTCAGTTGAGTGACTAGTCTTGAAACCTGACTGATTTGGATCAAGAAGGTCATTCTGAGAGAGATAGCAGGAGAGCTGGCCAAGGACGGCACGTTCAAGAGTTTTGGAGAGAAAAGAAAGAAGGGATACTGGTCTGTAGTTGTTGACATCGGAGGGATCGAGTGTAGGTTTTTTCAGAAGGGGTGCAACTCTCGCTCTCTTGAAGACGGAAGGGACGTAGCCAGCGGTCAAGGATGAGTTGATGAGCGAGGTGAGGTAAGGTAGAAGGTCTCCGGAAATGGTCTGGAGGAGAGAGGAGGGGATAGGGTCAAGCGGGCAGGTTGTTGGGCGGCCGGCCGTCACAAGACGCGAGATTTCATCTGGAGAGAGAGGGGAGAAAGAGGTCAAAGCACAGGGTTGGGCAGTGTGAGCAGAACCAGCGGTGTCGTTTGACTTAGCAAACGAGGATCGGATGTCGTCGACCTTCTTTTCAAAATGGTTGACGAAGTCGTCTGCAGAGAGGGAGGAGGGGGGGGGAGGGGGAGGAGGATTCAGGAGGGAGGAGAAGGTGGCAAAGAGCTTCCTAGGGTTAGAGGCAGATGCTTGGAATTTAGAGTGGTAGAAAGTGGCTTTAGCAGCAGAGACAGAAGAGGAAAATGTAGAGAGGAGGGAGTGAAAGGATGCCAGGTCCGCAGGGAGGCGAGTTTTCCTCCATTTCCGCTCGGCTGCCCGGAGCCCTGTTCTGTGAGCTCGCAATGAGTCGTCGAGCCACGGAGCGGGAGGGGAGGACCGAGCCGGCCTGGAGGATAGGGGACATAGAGAGTCAAAGGATGCAGAAAGGGAGGAGAGGAGGGTTGAGGAGGCAGAATCAGGAGATAGGTTGGAGAAGGTTTGGGCAGAGGGAAGAGATGATAGGATGGAAGAGGAGAGAGTAGCGGGGGAGAGAGAGCGGAGGTTGGGACGGCGCGATACCATCCGAGTAGGGGCAGTGTGGGAAGTGTTGGATGAGAGCGAGAGGGAAAAGGATACAAGGTAGTGGTCGGAGACTTGGAGGGGAGTTGCAATGAGGTTAGTGGAAGAACAGCATCTAGTAAAGATGAGGTCAAGCGTATTGCCAGCCTTGTGAGTAGGGGGGGAAGGTGAGAGGGTGAGGTCAAAAGAGGAGAGGAGTGGGAAGAAGGAGGCAGAGAGGAATGAGTCAAAGGTAGACATGGGGAGGTTAAAGTCACCCAGAACTGTGAGAGGTGAGCCGTCCTCAGGAAAGGAGCTTATCAAGGCATCAAGCTCATTGATGAACTCTCCAAGGGAACCTGGAGGGCGATAAATGATAAGGATGTTAAGCTTGAAAGGGCTGGTAACTGTGACAGCATGGAATTCAAAGGAGGCGATAGACAGATGGGTAAGGGGAGAAAGAGAGAATGACCACTTGGGAGAGATGAGGATCCCGGTGCCACCACCCCGCTGACCAGAAGGTCTCGGGGTGTGCGAGAACACGTGGGCAGACGAAGAG